>NC_066328.1:11032851-11040351 GCF_022539315.1 Serinus canaria | reverse complement strand
ATTTCAATTTGACACCCCAGCCTTTCATGCTAATTCTATTATTGTAGGAAGTTTATGTGATTTCATATCACTAGAAATCGGTAATGTATAATAACCCTTTGGGCAAGAAACTGAATCCCCGCAGCAGCCACCGGGAAAATAATTACTTTCATATCAAAACTCTGCAGGAGCTGGCCGGGTCCCGTAGCCTGCAGCTCCTAACCTCGGATGGGAGGGGTGGGCACCGGGAGGCTATAAATGAATAAATTTGTTAAGCAATAAACACACACACGCACACACACAAAGAGGGCTTAAAGGAAAAAAAAAAAGGAAAAAAAATGTAAAAAGAGAGGGAAGAGTCACACAGCCAGACCAGGCGGTAGCGAGTTTTAGAGCCTTTATTTATCAAAAATTTTACATATATAAATATTCTTAGACATTTTTGCATTTTACAAGGGTTCTGAGGAGTTCCGTTGTTGTCGCGGTACAGTTTGTCACACCACAAAGTCCAGCTGCTGCTAAGCCTTAACAAACAATTTTCCTTTTTTTTTTTTCTGTTTTTACCCCTTTTTTTCTTTCTTTTTTTTTTTTTTTTTTTCCTTTAAATATAAAACCCAAAAAGCTCTAACTGATCACCTGAATCGACCTGTGATAAACTCTAGGGAGACGAAGAGCCGCTCTCTCGGCTGCGCCGCCGCCTCCCGCGAGCAGCGGGCGCGGCGTGCGTGGGGTGAGAGGGGAAGCGCTTCCCCCCGTTCCTCACGGGTGACGGGCGCGGGGTGCCGCTGACGTTCTCGGCTGCTTTTTTTTTTTTTTTTTTTTTTTTTTTTTGTTTTGTTTTGTTCTATTTTACTTTTGTTTCGATTTTTTTTTTCATATTGTTTGTTTTGTTTTGGCCGTCCGGTCAGTCCATGTCCACCTCCTCGCCGTCGGCGGGGCCGCAGTCCGATCTGTCCCTGGCTGTGCTGGCGTCCCGCGCCCGGACCGGCGACTCGGGCCGGGGGAAGCTGCCGCCCTCCGCGGGTGCGGCCGCCGCCGGGTCACCTTGCGCGGCTCCGGCCGGCGCGGGGGGCACCGAGCCCGCCGTGTCCGTGGGGCCGGGGCCGGGCTGAGCACCCGCGGGCGCCGGCTCCGCGCCGCAGCCGGGCGGGCCGGGGTTGGCGGCGGGCAGCGGGGAGTCCCGGGGGGGCTGGCCGGCCTCGGGGCCCGGGCTGGCCTTGAGGGCGGTCTGCGGGACGAGGAAGCCCAAGGGCTGGGTGATGGGGTAGAGCAAGAAGTGTCCTTTGCCGATGAGGGTGCGGGGGGCGCAGGGGGGCAGGCTGGGGAAGTCCGGGGCTGCCTTGCGGCGGGGCGGTGAGTCGGAGAGGAGGCTCTCCACGCTGAACGGGTTGAGCTTGTGGAAGCTGCCGGCGCCGCGGGGCCCCCCCGCGCCCCCGCTGCCGTCCCCCGACGGGGCGGCCGCGCAGTCCTTGTCGGGCGGGCGCTGGAGCCGCCCGCTCCCGCTTCTTTGGCTGGGGTAGAAGGGCTCGGCCGTCTGGTCGCAGGTGCCGGGGGGCGGCTCGGAGGGGGCGGCGGCGGCGGGGAGCGGCGGATGGGGCGGCGGGGGCTGCCCGCGGGGTTTGGCCTCAGGCGGGGCGGGCGAGAGGCCTCCCCCGCCGCCGCTGTCGCTGTCGGAGCTGGGCGTGCTGTGGAGGGAGAGGGCGCTGGGAGAGTGCGGGTGGCGGCTTTGGCTTTTGAGTAGCTTCTTCTCGTGCTTTCTCTTCTTCTTCTCCATCTTCTCCAGCTCCTTCCGGGCGATTTCCTCGGGGTCCATGGGCTCCCCGCTGCACGTCGTGGGGTGAGAGTTGTGAGCCGGCCGCCCCGGGCCCTTCTTCGTGTTCTCTTTCTTTCTCCATTTGGCCCGGCGGTTTTGGAACCAGACCTACACACCGAACAACGAGAAGCAATTAACACCCAGCGCACCGGCCCCCCGCGGTGGCCAGGGCGGAGGGAGGGGGACGGGGGGGAGAAGCGCAGCTCAGGCCTCCCTCGTCCACCCCTTCGAGGCGCCGGCAGCCCCCTTCCAGGACCAGGGCCTCTGAGAAACGGAGAGCAGGGGAAGGGGCAGGAAAAGATATCCACACTTCTTTAAAAGGGCAGGGAAAAAACAAAAAGCAAGAAGGGGGTGCACACTCACGCACACACACGCTGCACCCTGCCCGAACCGGCGCCACGGGGAGAAGAAGGGATTCCACAGCTCCCCAGGCTCTTCCCCGTGGCCGAGGGGTGCAGAAGCACCGATCGCTGGCCCGATTCCCCCGCAGCAGCACGCAAAATGCGATAAACACCGCACAATAAGCGGCTGGAAGTGAGGGGGTGAGGGGGGGACACGACGGACGGTGCCTCGCCCAGACGTGCGGAGTTCGACCTCCTGCTCCTCCCGGGAACCCGAGCAGAGGAGCTGGATCAGCCCAAAATGGGGTTTGGTTGGGTTTGTTACAGAGAGATAGGAGAGAAATTAAATTAATTTAAAACCTCTCCGCTCCGGCCCTGCTCCCGCCTGCCTTGGCAGGTCCCCGGTGTCCCCGCAGCCCGCGGGCACACGCGTCCCTCCTCGCCCCCTCGGGGCTGCTGGCAGCTCCTGTCCCGGCCGGAGCACGACCCCAGCTCGGCAGCACCGTGCCAATCCCGGTGCCCGATGCCGGCTCCTTCCCCGGCCGGGCTCCGCAGGCTCCCCGAGCACGGCGAGAGGCGGCTCTGGGAGCAGGCGCGGGTGGGAAAGCGGCTGCAAGGACACGGTGAAGCAAAGACCGCGGACAACGGCGCTGCCTCATCCCGGGGGGCTCGTCCCCGGCTCCCGGGGTGGATTTAAGGACGAATTCTCCGCACACGCAGCCCACGCGAAGCCTCCCCCGCACGGCCGCGGGTTCCGGCGAGGTGCGGGGCCGCAGCTCGGCCTCGCCGCCCGTTCGCAGCCACCGCGGCACTAAACAGCATCCCGAGATCCAAAAGCTACCCCGCATCCCCCCATCCTTTTTTTTTTTTTGGAAGATCCGCTGAAGCAGATGGGTGCTTCCCCTCCCCGTCCCGCACCGCCAAGGGCCTGAGCAGCTCGTTAAAATTAAGTTTTACAAGTTTCACTTGCTCTCGATGCATCTACGAGCTTTATTGACATTCTCCAGCATACCCTGGCCCGTGATTAAGCCTCATATTTGCATGCTAATTTTCTCGCCCTTGACTCATTTAAGAAAAATGTTTACAGTGGAAAAACATACTAAAAAATGTTAGGGGAAGCCAGGGTGGGATGCTACACATCTCGTTTTGCAAGATTAAATAAAATAGGGCTATAATAATAATAATAACGATAAAATAAGACAGCCAACAGCAGCGCAAGGCAGGGAACAAAAGGGCCGGGAGGCTGCGGCCCAAGCGCACAGGGCCCGTCCCGGAGAGGGGTCCGAGGGGCCTCCCCGGGGACTGCTCGGCGCAAGGAGAGGGCAGGGGGGGAAAAGGAGGGGGCACACGTTTTTTACCTGCACTCTGGACTCCACCAAGTCTAGCCTGAGAGCCAGAGCCTCTCGCATAAACACGTCCGGGTAATGACTCTCATTAAACGCCTTTTCCAGCTCCTCGAGCTGCCAGCCAGTAAAATTGGTGCGGGTTCTTCTTCTTTTACAGCCAGGACTTTCCTTGTCCGGATCACCCGAGTCTGAAAAAGCAGAAATACCCTCAGGTCCCTGGGAGACAGGCCTTCTCCCCCCCTCCCTGCCATTCACAGGAGCCTTTTAACTTTTGTGCTCGGTAGCGTTGGTAAAAGAGCGGGATTATTCACACACCTGCGCTAAAAATGGGGAGGAACCCGATCTGCCCTCGCCTCCTCCGAAAATGTACTTTACAGAACATTTATTCCTGAAGGAAGCTCTCCACAGGCACTCAGCTGGCAGAGAGAGAGAGAGAAGTTCCAATATTTGCTCCAACCACCAAAGGTTTCATTAAAAATTAAAAATAAAAATAAAAGCCTCCCCCTCTTTCCCTTCCCCAGCCCCTCCGGAGCACCTGCGTGGGGCACAGCTCACGGGCCGTTCCACGCGGGACCCCGGGTGCAGGGCGGCCCCTGGGCCTCCCGCAGTCCCCCCGAGCACGGGCGGGCGTGGGGCTGGGATGTTCGCAGCCTCTCCGAGTACCTACAGCTCCAGGCTGGGGATTTTCAGCCCCGGCTGCACCTCCCCTAATGTTTTCTGCCAGGTGTGGAAATTAAGAAAAATCATAATAATAGTAATAATTATAACAATTTGTGTTTAGTTGAGGTGCAGTGTGGGGCAGCTCCAGGGTTAACCAGAAGGATGTTGGGGCGACAGAATGTTTTAGTAGCTGAACAATAGCGGTGCCACAGGCCGGTGGGAGGGAAGGAGGGAGAACGTTTCCCTTTGGTTAAATCGTATTAAAAAATAATTATTACCGCTCTTCGTTCCCCAAACCCCAGAGATCCCCATTATTATTTTTATTATTATTATCTTTTAATGGTATGATCCGAGCTGCCGCACGATGAACTTTGGGGGAAGGCACCGGGCCGGGCCCGCTATTGTTCAGGGCACACGCGTGGCCCTGCGCCGCTGGGAGCGGGGAACGGTCTCAGCGCTCGGACCGGAGCCGTCCGCCCCCTCGGGGGGCCAGCACAGCCGCTTACCCTCCCCCCCGAGACACCCCAAAATCCGCAGATGAGGACAACGGGGCTACGGGGGTGCGGTGCTGCTCTTCCTCCGCGCTGACACGCTCCGGGCGGGGAGCGGCGGTCGGTGGCGGGGTGGGGGGGGCGGGGGGACACCCGCGACACGGGGCCGCTCCTACCTGCGAGCTTGAAGGGCTGGCTGTCCCCGCTCACCCCGCAGCCGGAGGGGATCAGCGGCGCCGGGTTGACCACAGAGGCGGCGCAGGAGCCGCTCAGTAATCCATCGATGGAGAAGGGCACGGAGGCGGCCGCCGACTGCAGCTGGTGCCCGGCCAGCTCGTAGACGTGGTGGTGCCCGAGCGGGTAAGGGAACCCCACCATCCCCCCGAACTGGGCATGAGGATGCTCCAGGATGCGGCTGTCCATCATGGGGGCGGCTCTAGGGCGGGGGGTGCCGGCGGGGCTGGGGGCGCTGGCGGCGGGGCGGCTGGGGCCGGGGGTGCTGCTGGCGGAGGAGGCGGCGCGGCGAGGGGCTCATGCTGCAGGGCGCCGGGCGCTTTAACTTTATCAACATCAGGCTCCCAATAATTAGCTCAGGCTGGGGGAATTTGGGACCAATAAGAAACGTTAATCGGTCCTGACGTCAGAGACGTGCCAGTGTGGGGAGCAAACGTTTTCCATATCGATTGCTAATTATACCTGACATCCAGCCTCAATAAACAATATCAGAGCTGTCACAACACGACGAGGGGGGCTTTGATACGAACTCCAGCCCGAGGAGGGCGGCGGGGGCCGGGCGGGCAGGGGGTGCGGCGGGCAGGGGGGGCGGAGGGGAACGCGCGGATCTGCCTGATACCCGGTTAAATACTAAACAGTCGGAGTTACACACACACGGCCTCCCCCCCCCACCCCTCCAACCCACCCTCTTCCCCCTTGTCCCCTCCCCTCGCCAAATCACTAATAGATTTCCCTTTAAAACATTCACCAGCGTGTTGTGGGGATTTTTCACCAGAAATGCTCTACTCTCTGAACCTTTAAAGTGATGTTGCTCCAATTACAGAGAGACATTGAGCGGCAAATAGACTGATCCAATAATAGGAGATTCATCATCCGCTCTTTCCAGAGCTGTCACATTGAATTTAAAACTACAAGCCTTTTCATCTCCTCTCCGGCTCTATAACAGGGGAGAGGGGAGGGGGGCAGAGGGAAAAAATGGGGGGGGGGGAAGGAAAGGAAGGAGAAAAAAATGAAAAAGGAAGAGCCGTTTACAGCGTTTAGGAGGAGATTTGAGCATATCAATCGAAATCATAATTAATGCAATCTCCTATCGATTCGGCCACGGACACCCACCCCTCTCCAGCAGTCACCACAACCTTTGAATTGTGAGTGCTGCCACGACCAGAAGCAACCTCTGATCGCTAAAGAGGAGGCCAAAAACTAGTACTACTAATAATTTTTAAAAATTAAACCCGAGCAAAGTTCCCATCCCTACATCCCTCCCATTTCACCTTCCCCCCTTCTCCGTTGGAGCACACCCCACGCTTCATCCCTCCAGTCACCTACAGCCCCCAAACAGCCGCCAAACTGGTCCTAATTCAATTACGTCTCCATAGAAGTTTTCACCCAGATAAAACATTCCTAGATTCCCCCGGCGAATAATTTAAGGGACGGTTCTCCGGCAAAGCGCGGGGCTGGGGATCCCCAGTTTTGTGCCCTCTCCCTGTTAGAGGAACACTTCCCAAGCTCCCAGGAGAGAGGAAGAGGGGGCACTTCCCAGCCCCTCCCATCCCGAGCCCTCTGTAGCCGAGCTGGAGGTCCCCTGGGCCCGGGACCCAACCTGGCGACCCCCGGGAGGGTGAGAAGAGGGGCCCGGGGAGAAGCAGCGTTTGCGTTGAACAAAGAGCAGAGGGAAAAGGGCCGGGCCGGGCAATCAGACAGGGGAAACTCTTTAAATCTTCCTGGGAGGTTCGTGCGGAATTAAATCCTTGGAGTCGGGGGGCGGGCACGGTGGGGTGAGAAAGGGAAAGAAATAAAAATAGGTAGGAAGGAAAAAGGAGAGAGAAGGGAAGGGGAAAGAGAGAGAGAGACACTTTATCTCTGGAAAACACAGAAATAGATTTTCCAGTTATAAAATATCCAGTCAAGATGATCCATTTCCTAGCGCTGGTTTGTATGGGTATGGGAGAGGGGGAAGTTAAAATTGAAATAAAAAGGAAGTCGAGTCTCTAATCTGTGCTGTCTGTCCGGAGCTGTATTTATTCACCTAATTGAATGCCATACAATATACTGCTGTATTATTGCTGTTCCCTCCCTCCCCCCTATAGATTAGTTTAATTATGGTCTCCCTGCCTCTGCTTAGAGCTAAAAGGTAGTTTGAATTTGGACTACACAGCCCTAACAGAAATAAGAAAATGATGGGGTTGGTATTAATTCTGGGGTCAAGGGCTTCACTTTTCACCATAATTTAATTTCTTTCTCTATAAATACTAAATGTAAACTGTGTCCACTGGACCAAATTTTGCCTGTAGCAATAAATGCCTCATTTTCTGTAGGATTTCAGGAGAGGAATGCGAACGGGACGTGTTTCTGAATACAGAATGGTAATCAATCCAGCACAGAACAAGAGAGGGGGGACTTTTCTCTCTCTCCCTCTCTTTATTATAATGAATTAATTCGACTTTATTTATCCCATTTTCTGGAGCTGACAGAATGTTAATTTGAGTTGAAATTTCTCTCGCCTCTCACTCCCTGACCCCTGGCCTCCAGATTGGCGTGTTGTAATAACCTGAATCTTTCAACAGAAGCCCTGATAATTGTTACCTTATTAGCATGCAAATTGTTTAATTAATATTATTATGGAGAAGCATACAATC